>NC_056725.1:1816447469-1816472469 GCF_019279795.1 Protopterus annectens | reverse complement strand
GAAAAACATACCTATTGATTTGTGTGTTTAGATTATTGTTGCAGATATGGTGGGGGGGGGGGATTGAGAGATGTCAATTCAGAACTTGTATATCCCTGCAGTACTCACAACTTTAATGATCATTGCTCTAATCATTACTCTACATATAGTATTACAATACCCTATGTTTGGGCAGTGGTATGTTTGTACACAGTGTATAATTCAACCTTCTTATAGCTACTTTCTACTTCTCTTACCTGGAAGACATGTGGAGGGAGTATTTTTTAATGCTACCTGACTGTTTATACACATATTCACAAAATCCTTTTCGAAATTATGCATACAGCTTACTACCACTCACGGGGTTCGAACCATGGCTGTGTCTGCTAAAATGCACCAATTTGTGTTTCATCAGAGTGCACTATCAAGAAACTGCTGTAATTTTTTTAGTCTCTCTTGGTTGTACAATCTGACCTTGTAATTACAACATTCTTATACAGACATTCCTAGACATACTTTTTATGTAGCACAGTGTGGGAAACAGTGGTTAACACAACATTATTATTCAGATATCAGATCTTGGTAAATGCAACATTTCATGCCACACAATATCAGAGTAAACACAACCAGTCCAGGATTTAGAACTTTATTGCCAGGCAGTTACAGTTTTATTTAAATATGACCTATATGGGATTATTACTGTCATATTGTCTGGTTTATTCAGTCCAAACCATACACATTTTCTATACTGCCAGGTGACATTTTACTCCTTTATATTTATTTGGTATGACTACTACAAGCAGGATTGTTACTCACCAGCCTCGCAACACAGCCTTTGTAACCTACTGGCATGGGCTTCCTGGTTCGCAGCCCGCTCAGCTGGAGCTGTAATGAAAATAGAAAATCATTTAGGCACACCTATCCATCACATACACAGGCTGGACTTTGGTGAACAGTTATTGCTATGAATACTTACACACTGCTGGGACATCTCTCCTCTGTCTTGCTTCTTGGACTCACTATTCCAAGAGCTCCCTCTTCCTCTGTTTTAAGTCAGCATAGTGGTGTCGGACCTGCTCACCAGTCCAAGGGATACCAGTGGCACTGGTGAGATCACAGGCAAGACTTGACCAGGCTTCTGCTTTATATTGGGAGCCCTGGTACCTGTCCTGCAGCAGTCTCATGTCTGATACTGGTCCTGCAGCAGTCTCACATCATGGTTTTTACCAGGAGTCCTACCATGACCTTGGACTCCTGTATGCCCCAGTGCTGCACCTGAAAGTGTATGCCCTTTTCACATCTGCCATACTGCCTACAGTGGGGAGCTACAACCAGTTATGAGCTGTATTCCCACCTGAGGGGTTTAAATATGGCTGATTCCCCACACTTTGCCATGACTGGATGGTTTTGCATATGCTGAGCTAAACTAAGCTACAGGCAAACCTGCTTAGCTAAGGTTGGTAGTGCTTAAAGGGGCAGGTTCAGCACTGCTTACCAATGGGCAAATCCACTTAGCTGGGCTACTCATTGCTTAACATTCATGTGTACACAATGCTTACACCCAGTCAGCATAGCTGTGCAATGCTTAGCATTGCTTATGTTTTATTTTATTTAACTACCACCTGTATGGGATTGATTCATTATTCATTACATAATATAAATTTGTTTACCTTCCCTGACATCCCCCAGTGTGCTGTAATTACATTTATTTTTGTGTGACTATACTGTATGGGACACTTGTGCTTACATGGGGGTTTCACTACTTTATTACACTGACACCTCACATCTGGGCCTAATACACTACTCTGGTTGAGAAATATAAGTTGCGTTCTACATAAATATACAAATAAATTGAAATTGTAATTCTTACACATACAAAATGGAAATAGCTTTGATGAGACTCAAACTGTGAATGATTACTTGCAAGGCACACACTCTAATCACTACACTATTGCACTTATACTTATGTTAGAGGTCTATTGTTATTTAACTTATCGTACTGTTTCAGCTGGGCTAAGCATAGCTAAGCAATGGGCACACCCACACAGCTATGCTTACATTTTATTGCACACGTGAAAAAAAATGCATTTGTTGTGTTTTTTGCTTAGTAACTTTCAGAATATCCATGCTAATACTAAACCTGCTATTCTATCATCTTTCTGGGTTTGTAGGGACAATTGTCCCATATGGCTTTGTCCAGATTTCTTACTCTGATGGGTTGGGAGGTGTGTGTTATATACTTCATACCCTGCTGAAAATTCATGCTAATGCTGAACCTGTTATTCTATCAACTTTCTCGGTTTGTAGGGACAATTGTCCCTTATGGCTTTGTCCTGATTTCTTACCCTGATGGGTTGGGAGGTGTAACGAGCAATCTCACTTTATTTAAATTGCCGTACAGCAATTCTGGTGTGCAGGGGGCATGTGTATTGTGAAAGCACTGGTCTCAGACACACCCCCTGCACTCGGACACAGAACCATGTCCGTATTACATCATGGCAGCAAGCCTTCATGAATTTGCATGGTGTGCTGCAGTGCTGCACGGGAACGGTCCCTTCCATGCAGGAGTAAGCTATTCCTACAGGGAAGTCTACTTAATCCGGGGCAAGTATCACAGGTGTTCATTGCACCAAAGCTGTGAATAATACTATTCCAAAACAATATGATTTTAAAATATTCTGTACAAATAAGGATCACTGAATATGCATGGCATACTATTCTAAAATATAGAAAAATGGTATCTAAAACCCATGGAGAAATTTAAAAAAAAAGACTGGTGAAACAGCATTTATAGAATTTTATTTTCTGCTCTGCTATTAACAGAATTGGTTACTCAAGATACATATAAGATGAATGATATCACACCTTTAACAGCTATACTGACCTGTTTCCATGTAGTAAGTACAATTTGAATAATTTTGTTATATATTAGATAGCCAAATATGCTACATTGTTTTTAGTATACTGTGTAAATTCAGGTATATCTCAAAAGGTGTAAGACTGTCTACACATGTGGGTTTATTTACTGAGTTGTTACGTGCAAGAATTTTATATATATATATATATATATATATATATATATATATAAAAAGAACTTCTTCAGAAAAGCACCCTTGGGTCAAACCCACCTTTTTATCACAAACAAATCCGGTCACATGTTAATTAATTAATAACATCAATCAAGCATTTTAACTGATTTAGATTGAACCTTCACATTTCACATTTCAAATATTCTTAGATAGTTTATGTTACAACTGTAAAGTGTAATAAATAAAACTTGTATATAATCAATTGAAATATCTAACCAAATACCTCATTATCACAAAGTTAAAATTTTAAAATATTAAAATATTAAAATCTTTGTGATAGTAAAAAACATTTGATGTTTATCACATCATTTAAACCTGGTGGCTCATCAGCCCTTAATCTAATTTGCCAAATGGATTCCTTACATTCTAAGTGTGTTTTGTAGTCACCACTAAAAATACTGTCATCTACTCTCTCCAACACAGAAAAAATAAACTTTTTAAATAAAACACAATTCATAGAATGTTTTGCCAAAGCATTACTTAAATCTTTCTTTTTGATGGCAGAATTGTGTTCATAAATACGTTTATTCAACGCTCTAATGGTTTTTCCTATGTAGAAATGTTCACACGAGGCACATTGTGCCACATATACTATGTTTGTAGTTTTACATGTGTAGTGTTCTCTGACCTTAATTTCTCTATTTAGATGTTTTAGAAACACACTAGATGTTCCACTAACAAATCTACATTGTCTGCATCCCATACATGCATGTGTGCCAACTTTGGGTACCGGAAATATTGATCTATTTTCTTCCTTCTCCAAAATCATCTTTATGTTAGTGACTTTTTTGTATGTAAAAACTGGACTAGTACCTAAGGCTTTAACTAATTCATGATTTCCCAATACAATTTTCCAATTTGTACACACTATTTCCCTAATGATATTCATTTCATTCATTCATTCATTTTTTAGAAAACCTACTTTTGTAAATCAATATTTACATTATGAAAGCTTACATCCGACTCATATGAAAAGAGGTGTAGTAAAAGGCCAGTTTATTAGACTAAGTAGGCTTACTAGTAAGAATGATAGATTTGAACATGAAACAACTGACTTAAAACAATTTTTTGTTCAAAGAGGTTATCAAAATGACTGGTTGGACAAAATAATAAGAGAAGTTACAGCATTAAGGCAAGACAAGGCTATTCCAATATTAAATGGGACAATAGTGGACTGTGTTGATAACATTCAGACTGAACAGTCAAAGACATTTGTTTTGTCATTCCCTTTGCCTATTACTAATGAAATGAATATTATATGTATATCTGTGCAGAATCTGTAGCCTTACATTCTATAATTTGTAAAGACCTCAAACAAGCAGACTTTCAGAATATTTATAATAACATAGCAGTGCATGGGTCCCCTTCAGAATATCGAAATTGCAGACCATCGAACCTCTAATCATCAAGGACCAGAGGATCGAAGTTTTGCAATAGCGAACTAAAAAAAAAAACTTGAAAACTTCTTATTTCACATTTTTGCAGGGGGGCTTGTCCCCTGCACCCCCCACACCCCCTGCTACTAAAATAGATTTTCTGTATCTCAATCCTCTGGAAGCCAAACCCCACTAGCTGTGGATATGCATGTTTCAGCCTTCTTATGACCTTGTCAGCATGGCATAATTGGACTGTTTGCTATACTCTAGAAACACAGGGTCTTTATACTCAGCCGATGTCCATAACCATTAAGGTGTCTGCAGAATATCCCAACTAAGAAGGTCATCGGATGGCCGAAGCATATATGTCGACAGCTAGTGGGGTTTGGCTTTGGTTTGTCTGCGTGATCTTTTTACTCTTTGATTTAGTTGCTCCGACATCACACTACAGTGAAGGGAATGGCATGGAATGGAAGATTTACCATTCTCTTCACTGTAGAGTTGGAGTTGATATAGTTAAGTAGCGGGTGGTGTGGGGACCACAAGGGGGCTTTCCCCCTGCAAAAATTTACAAGCAGAGTTTTTATCTTTTATAATTTAGTCTACTTTCATGTTCAATGTTGTAGAACATCAATCAGCTCATCCTCGATGATGTGTGGTTCGATGTTTGCATCTTCGAGCATTTTAAGTAGACCCATCTGCATATGTGTGTGTGTGTGTGTGTGTGTGTGTGTGTGTGTGTGTGTGTGTGTGTGTGTGTGTGTGTGTGTGTATGGACAAGCACATAAATGTGTGTTTATTAAAATTTGCCTGCTGATAAAGCACAAACTGTACAGCATGAAAAATACAATGTAAACAGCACTTTGTGCTTTAAGTGTGTTTATATTAAATGTCTCAATTATTTTAAATGTCTCGTGTTATTTTATACAGTAATGTTATAGTCTAGTTAACCTCCTTGCATTAACAGATTAAGACTGTAATTAAACTCTGTAAATCGCTAACTAGTCTCCTTTGATTTATAGGTCATATATAGGTAACATCCTTCCTTAATGGCAGAGTGTTTGATTGTGGTAGAAATTTCCATAAGCCTCCTTTTTCCTTTTTCCGGTTAGCTGATTCATCACCAGCTACCTTCATGATTTAAACTGGTTTGGGCATATTGCATTAATGAGGAACCAAATTGCAGCCAATCATGTGTTTTTAACCAAGACCTCACCACAAGAACCCGCTTGCAGAGGATATAGCCTCAGAACAATCAAATGACTAAAATGGTCATAAAATAATGCAGGAAGTCTGAAGGCTTTTTAAAACATAGCACACTTTTAATTCTAATTATAACAAAAATTGGAAAATAAAATTGAAAAAAAAGTTTAGTTTTAGAGAAGTCCTGTTTGTTATGAGGGACAAAAGTGAACTCTGATTTGGGGTTTCTACCTAACAGGTCTTTAAATACACAATCTTAATATACTTTCAGACATAATCAGAGTATCAGACAAAAACTGATGTGTGAGTGCCTCCACCTCAAGCACTTGTATGTGAAAAAAGGAAATTCTGCCTAAAAGGTCTTTAAATCAGCAATGTTATGGTGTTAGGAAAAAAAAAAAAACAGACATTTTTTTCTATAAAATAATGTGCAAATTCTAATTTTATTTGCTACATTCACTTTTGTGATATTTTCCTATTTTTCCAATAAACAAGGCAGCTACTGAGGTTTGCAATAAAACTGTACTTAGGACGTGACAAGGGCGAGTGCTGAATTACTCACGCGGAGCAGAACAGATAATACTTTTCAGTGAATTTTCAGTGAAGCTGTCTTAAGCGTTTCAGGTTTTTCTTCCAACTTCCAGCATGACAGATAAATGAGAAGTAGAGGTATGAGCAGTGAGATGAGTGCTTATGGATCCACAACCTACAGGCAAATCACTGTAATGCTAAAGAAATCTGGAGTGGTCAGTTTTTGTAAAAAGCAGACACTCATTTCTAGAAATGTGCATTGGCATTATGTACATTCATGGGTCAGTGATTGGTAGTGCTACCTTTCTTACCAGAGTTTAGACTAGTTTTCATCAAACTGATTAGCTATCAAATTGTCTTACTTTAAAGTATGCTTGCACTGACCTATTCACTTTCTAGTCCTGTATAGTGTTTCAGTTTGTTCAGAAGCAGGCCACTTAGAACAAAGCCCTGTGCCTTTCTCAGAGATTGCAAGAATATTAATTCATATGGGTGTAATGACTCGTTCACAGTCGTTAAAGCTTGGTACCTCAGTCTCTTCATCCTGTTCCCACAGTGTCAGATAAAGCAATATTTAAGGACCTAGGAAAGGCATGTGTCCATGCAGCAACAAATGAAATGAAAACCAATAACCAAAACAAACTCTTGCTCACATAGTGCTCCTTTAGTAGACCTTACTAGTAAGATAAACAAAGACTGGTAAAATAAAATCCAGAAGAACTTTATTGTAGATAGTAACACACGTTAAAACAAACAAAATGATCAAGTAAGGTTTGTAAACAGATATAGGTTGAGAGCTTTCTTCTAGCAAGTGTAAGGACTTCATCAGAACCTAATTATTTCAATTAAGAAAGTCCTTTTGTAGGTGATTCAAAACCAAAATGTGTCTAACTTAAAACAATCACATTGAATTACTATATTGTTTGGAAAACAAAAGGATTTAACAAGAGTCACAATAATAAATTAGAGACAATTTATCACTGGAAAGTATACAAATATAGTGCTGTTACAAAATAAATCTCACATCTTAAAATTCCATTATAAATACATTAAAAAAACAAAAACTCATGGAAAACTACCAAAAAATAATGGGTTCACTACACAATCTCGAAATACTGAAATGTCGAATAGTTGAAAGTGCAGTTACACAAAACTGCACTTTGTCGAATGTGGAAATGTTGAATCTGCTGTTGTGGTGTCACGTCCATGATGTGCGGTGCGGTTTGAGGATTAAATTAGGGATTCAGGTACGTGGTGTTTATGTAAGGGTATTGTTTAGGGATTTTAGTGTGTGTGAGTGTGTGCAGTGGTGGTTTTTGTGTTTTGTGTGTTGTGTGTTTGTGTGTTTAATGCAACCTCAAAGTTAGTGTATATAAGTAGGGGTGGTGTGAGGGACATAGCCCCCCACATGGGGGGTGCATGGGGGCCTGCCCCCTGCTTATAGATAGGGTAGGTGTGTTTGTTATGCTGTGTTTGTGTGTGTTGTTTTGTTTGTTGCAGTGTAGTTAGGTAGGTGCATGTGTGTGTGTGTGTGTGTGTGTGTGTGTGTGTGTGTGTGTGTGTGTGTGTGTGTGTGTGTGTGTGTGTGTGTGTGTCTGTGTATGGTCACGATTGTGGTTTTTGCAGTTGTGGGATTTCGGGTATGAAGGGATTTCGACTATTCAGTCTCGAAATACTGAAATTTGATATTTCAGTATTTCGAGATTGTCTAGTGAATCCAAAAATAATAAATATAAATGTGTTAATATATATGTTGATGTGTAAGAAGACCTATAGAAATGCAAACTAAAATGAATAGGTAAACCAATAAGAAATAAATGTATATTTTACAAATCCTTACTGTCATTCAATGGGTAACAACGTTTTACAAATGTGGGACCTAGGTAATTGTGGTCTGAATATAAAACAACATTAATATCTTACTGAAATGGTAGTAAATAATTCACAACTTGGTATTCTTAAGTTTTAGTGCAGGTGTAAATGAAATATGTTCATTCAGTCCTGGGAAACTTTCGGCATCTATTTTAAGCTGCCACGTTAGCTCTCTGTATTCAGTTATGTTTTCTCAATTGTCCCCTCTCTCATCAAAAGGTATTATTTCCAAAATGCCAAATATTTTTTTTTAAATATGTGTATGTCTGAGAGTGTTTGAATAAGGGGTTATTACTATTTTGGTTTTTGATGTCGTAGTTGTGTTCATATATCCTTTTGTGGACGACCTGCTCAGTTTTGCCTACATAAAAAGCAGGGCAGTTTGTGCACTTATAAAGGTAAACCACCTCCTTACTAAGACAATTACCTTTTACTAAAGAAATTTCGATGCTAGTGTAACATTCCAAAATGATGTCAGGTTTTTTCCAAAATATAACTACCTTGGTTGCATGAACCACATTTCTTTGTCCCAGCATAATTGTTCTGGTTAAAGAATACATTTTGTTCAAGGAGTTTTTTTAATGTTGAAGCCCATTTTATATATAAAATTGGTCTTTTGTCCACTTTACCAAAAATTTCCCCATCTATCTTAAAAAATATTCCAGTTATTTTTAACAATACTTTTAAACAGAATAGTTTTGATTGTTATATTTAAGTAATAATGCTTGTGAAAAAGTTTTTGTTTCTTTAACAATTTTATTCTTGTCAGTAGTATTGCATATAACTGGTAATAGAGCTATGCTGGGTCTATATTACTTCAGCAAAAGAAGGATTCAGCGAATATGTCTTCATCGCTCACCAGCCACCAAAATTAACTTCAGCATATTTCCCATAGCTTGGAAACAAAAACTCAAATGTAGTTCTTTTTAATGCAAAGTAGTGCAAAAAATAACATACCTCTTTAACAGTAGTCTGTTGATTTCAGGGGTAGGATGAAAAAGTTTAGTCTCCTTTAGGGTAAGGTTTACTCACTTAGACACAACCAGATAGCCTTGTCTGTCTTCCTGAGGACACCAAACTTAAATCTGCAGTCTTCCAAGTAGAATGATAAGTATGGAAAAGTCTTAAGACAGATATGTGGAAATGATCTCACAGGCGACATAGGGATAAATCTTCCAAACTAAACTGAATAGGATGAAAAAGAAGACAGGGCCAGTGCAGAAAACTTTGCTACATAATTCTAAGTGAATTTATGTGATGAGCCACCATGCTCAGGATATGTGTGATTTAGAAAGCCTAGTGATACGACATGACTAGGCCAGATTATATGGTTGGATATGTTATATGCTAATGACTGTAAAATGAAGCGCCAATATATGAAAATAAGGGAAAACAAGATGGTGGAGTGATTCAGAAATGTTTATTTCTGCATTTAGATATGAACTCAGCCATATGCAGTTGTTCAGGTGATAAATATCACACAAATGTGCTTGGGATACCACAGCCATTGTAAATGTGTATTGCAGGAGGCTCATTGCAGCTGCTTTGCACTGAACCAAACAAAAAATGTAAAATGCATATTTTAAATATATATGCCAAATAGTGTTTTATATATATATATATATATATATATATATATATACATACACACACACACACACACACACATATATAAATATATATATATATATATATATATATATATATATATATATATATATGGGTCTACTTGATATGGTCGACAGTTCATATGGTCGAAACTCATTTGGTCAATGACTCATTTGGTCGACAACCAGTATTCAAGGTACTAAACAGGGATTTACCCCCCTCCCCAAAGTTGTGTGACCCTGGAGTTGATATATATATAGTTAGGGGGGGCGTGGGGGCACAGCCCCCCCACAATGGGGGGTGGGTGGGTCGAAGCCCCCCACCCATATTCGTTTAAAATGTTTAGTTTTTGTTGTATTTTCACACACACATCAAGAACACTGTTAGCCTGAAAGCTCGAGTAATTACAAAACCTATGCTCGTCCATTAAAAAGTATTATATATCACATGTGGGTTCCAGTGTCTTTGTATTTCATATTAGGTGATTCAATATTAAAGACAAATATGTAGGAAACAGGCTGATATAAATAAGTGCAGAGTTACAGTCTTCTCACTTTCTGATCTTAGCAAATTATAGTGCAAGGAATATGCTCAGGAAGACTCCCTGTCCCTGTTATTGCCAGCGTGGTTGGTGCTAATACTGAATTTTTGTGTTTGGTACAGTTTATTTTACACACACACACACACACACACACACACACACACACACACACACACACACACACATATATATATTTTCGCAAGACAAAAATCCCGAAACCTTGAATAGCCGAATGATGAATTTTTCCCAGGGTAAGTAAACACTTGCCCAACATGCCCTTTTCTCCACTGTAGGATGATCCCAGAGTTGGTATATATATATATATATATATATATATATATATATATATATATATATATATATATATATATAGTTAGGGGGTGTGGGAGCACAGCCCCCCACATTAGGGAGTGTGGGGGGCATATCATCCATCCTAGATGGGTTTTATTTACTACTGTGTGTGTGTTTTGTTTTAAAGTTTTGGCAAGTGTTTACTTACCCTGGGAAAAATTCATTATTTGGGTATTGAAAGTTTCTCGATTTTCGTCTCGCAAAAATGGGTTTTGATTAGATGGGATTTTGAGGATTAGAAGTAGATCCATATATCTATCTATAGCTATATCTATCTATCTATCTATATATATATATATATATATATATATGTGTGTGTGTGTGTGTGTGTGTGTGTGTGTGTGTGTGTGTGTGTGTGTGTGTGTGTGTGTGTGGCATAAAGGACGAGACTTGATAACGAGAGTCTTTGTTGGTTTTGGTTATTATTGTCAGTCTTCCTCTGGGGTTTTTGTTGAGACTTGCACTGTTTAGCCTAGTTTTCATTGGTGTCCTGAGGAATAACTTTAATGGAAAAGTAAATATGTTGATGACTGCAAAATAGGATTCACACTGACTGCTAAAGATTTATCAATGGTAAAACATATTTACATGAAATCTCAAGTTGAGCATCTGATATAGGATAAAATTTAGTTCTGGGAAGTGCAAAATTCAGGTATCTGGAAAATGTATTATGGGTAAGTTCTATCATTCTTCCAAGAATACTTTAAAAGAATTGCCAACTAGAAATATCTGGGAGTACTTATAAATTCAGCATTTATATTTGCCATAGTAAAATGCACAGACACAGGGAAATTAGGTTTGATATTGAAAACATTTCTACATAGGATGTGGATAAACTTGCAGAGATGTATAAAACATATGTCTGATAACTGTGCATAATACATTTTTTAACATATTCAGTGTGTCAGCTTAATATTCTTTAACTGATACAGTGTCAGTTTACAAGCATATTCCTTCAGTCTGGGAATTAAATTACTCAGAGGATTTCAAAAAGTTGTTTTTTAACAACTCAGCGTAGGTACTTTAGGGGAAATGTACAATAGCTTACTGAACCCTTAGGCATGAAATTCTATTTGCTTGTTTAAATTTGGAGACCTTCTTTAATAATTGCACACAGAAGCATAAGAATGTAAATTTTATAACACCTTTTAATAAAACAAAAGGGGTTATATTTAACTCAAATCATAAGGTTATTGTGGGATACATTACCTTTAAACTTAATGAAAAATGATTTAGTGAAATGGGTAGGTAACTGAGCTTTTGATCTATGCCTAAAGGAGTCAGTGTTATTAAATGAACATTGGAACAATATACTTATGAACTTATGTGTATGCATGTAACATACTTATAAACTTATGTGAATGCATGAGAAGATGGAGGGGCTTTGAGTTTCCACAGGTCTCATACAAATGTTGCATCCCCTACACTCCTTGTTACTAATAAAAACACCTTTGGGGGCCACAGCAGCTTTAGTAATGGAGAAAAAATGCCACATTTTTCAGATGTTAGTCGTATTTGCCAGTGTAACCCAAGCAACCTAAAGTAGTGACATAATAAGTAGTACTATAAAAGAGGGCACCGGGGGGGGTAGGTATGACTGTGGTGAAAGTGTCCTATTTTTGCTGTATTTGAAGGAAAAGAACTCCTTCACTGTAAGTCATCTTTAGGTTCCCTATCAGCAATGTGTGTCTAGTATAGCTCTAGCATTTTTCCATGTGTTAGTTTACATATTTGTGTGTCCCATCTCCTTTTGTAAATCTACAGGATGTAGTATTGTATGCGCCCTTCTGTATTTGCCCTATAATGTAGCTCAATGGATATAGAGGGAGTCACAGAACCAAGTATCCTTTTATATTAGGCATCACCAGTCATGTTTTATTCAGTCATGATCTTGTGGCATGTGTGCATTCAGTTTCAATGAACTGCACCCCTAAAATAGATAAAGAGAAGTGTTAACCAACACTTCATGCTTGCAGGAATCTTTCACTTGTTAAGAATAAACTATAATAAGTGACTGTGTTCAGTAGCACTTTAAAGGAAACTTGAAACAGCATTCCATTTGGTTACAGACTTCATATACAGCATTATAACAAGTGATGTACTTGAAACACACGTATTCCAATTAAAATCAAAATCCAGAGTCAAAGCAGATTTAACATATCATTTTATGAGGCAGTTTTAATTGTTTTTATTTCAGCATTTCTAAAATACAGTGAGAATCTGTGAAGAAAAACATGTTATGCCATGAGGGATGGACTGACAGTTATGATCTATTCTTTGTCCATGAATTCAGAAGTGGGTCTATAAATGACAGGAGAAGATTTGGCATGGATCCATCTACAATGGAAGAAATCATCTGAATCTAGATGAGAAATGTACCATATGCATTTCCTTTAGCCAGTCTTTGATCTCAAACTGCTCCCATTATGTCATTTAAAATTTGGTAATGCCTAACTATAGTCATTAAAATAAATAAGTAAGGTAAATATCAGGTTATATTATGCACGTGAAAAGAAAACAATTGTATTTCCTTAAAGTGAACCTAAGGCAGTATAGTCTCAGTTTTAGCAAATGTAATGCATTATGCAAATGCACTGCAAAGGGAGATGCATGGTATAAAACCCAGTGTCTCACAGTGATTCTGCACCCAGTCATAAGTGCGAATACAAACTTATTTGTACTGGCACAAAAGGTAGCAGCTTTTATTTCCATATGATTGATATAAAGGATTTTAGTTTGAAAGGCCTTTGAACAGTCGAGCTAAGCCATTTAAGCATCATGTTATCCATTGCACACATAATAAGAGATAGATTGGACTTTGTAAAAATGTATGCATAATTTATTTAGTAAAGTATTTAGTGTCTATAATGTGCAATGCAGTGAAGAGCTGCATAAGGTAATTCAAACACAATACCCACCAAACAGTTATGGATTATTCAAGTTCTATCCTAGCTAAAGTGAACTGTAACAGGTGTGTAATTTGCAAGTTAAATGATCAATTATGCCCTGCTTGTTCAGTTTAGATATAAAGCATTTTCTAACTTCGTTTACAGTATCTGGCTGTGCCTTTCATTTAGGGTTAATTTCAAATTAAACAATACACTCAAGCCTGGAACATTAATGGTGCAGAAACAGGTTATTAAAGACAAGTTTTGGAAGTGTCACAGTCTGTACATGAAATGAGAAAATAAAATGCCTTATAGAGACCTATTAAATTTATGTGCAATTATTGCACTATATCAGCTATCCGCAGTGGTGGTGCTGCGGTAGCGTTGTCGCCTCACAGTAAGACGTTGTCCGGTTCGATTCTCAGCTAGAGAGTCTTCTGCGTGGAGACATGCATGAATGGGCGTACCTTCGTTGAAGGTTGTGTGTCAGGGCTGGCAACTTGGCACGTAAAAATCAACTGCCAATCATTAGCAGACCGGAGTTCCACTGTGGCGATTCCTAACCGAGAAAAGCCGAAAGACACAACATTGCACTATATCAGCTGTACTTCCAATAAACCTCAACATGATGTCAAAGAAAACTTGGTATTTACATTTTTATATGAAAAATGTAATATTTAGTTTTAAAAGCCTCATCAGAATGTCAAAGAAAGCCTGGAATTAATAAATCAGGACCAGAATTATGAAATTATTGTTTGAATATTTCTGGCTTTCCAATAGATTTCAAAAAAGTATGATTGTATGCCATAGCCATTTAGATGTGAGATGAGATCTGGAAAACAGTAGAATATGGAATCAAACTATTAATGGAAATGTTTAACTGTTAATGGAGATAAAACTGCTGTGTGATAAAGGCACAGTTCTTTGTTTCTGTTCTTTGTTTTCTTGTCTGATTACAATGTTCATCAATATTGCAGCTTGTTAGTCACTTTCCTTTCATATTAAAAGTTCTGGTTAGGAGATAAAGTTGTGTCTCTTTTTATTTATATGAATTAGAAGAGTTTAACTATATGTGAAATCAGGGAGGAGACTATTATTTTTAAATAAGGAAAAAAGAAAACATTTAAGGTTTCTTTGAGTAAACCCAAATAGGCAGTCTCTGTCATAGAACACATTGCTATGCTGGAAAGACCAATCTCTTGGTTTTTGGTCTTTATATATATATTTTTTTCTTGAGTGTAGTACGTATTTTTCTTTCAGCATGTTAAAAGTCCTTTTCTTATGCATACTAAAGGAGAGAAAACAAAACATTTGTTTTTGTTGAGTCATTGGAATTAGAAAGGAAAGTTATTCACCGTTGAAATGAGTGAAGAACTAGAGCCTAGTATTTTTATTTAAAGAGAAAAAAACATGTCAATGTTTTCCTGAGAAAGCTCATTCAAACTTCCTCTGACATAGAATGGACTTCTGTGTGGGAAAAAATGTTGAACCTGTTCTACGGAGTTCTTAAACCAATTGGCTCTCTCATTGTCTATTCTTCCCATCAGTTTGAAAAACTACAAGAAAAACCCAGCCAAGCTAAATGTTTCACTGTGTGATACCTTAATACCACCTGTAATAGAGGCCCATGGGATATATGAAACTGAACCCTTAAGGATATCAAGTATTTCAGCTATATGACTTCTGAATGTCCATGACTTTTTCCTTTTTTAAGTGTTTATGGACACGTTCAGGCCAATAAAGCCAAACACCACTAGCTGTGGACATGCATGTTTAAGCCTTCTTATGACTTTATCAGCATAGCTTAAGTGGACTGTTTGCTATACTCTAGAAACACAAGATCTTTATACCCAGCTGATGTCTATAACCATTAAGGTGTCTGCAGAATATACCAACTAACATAGTCATCTGAAGGCCGAAGCATATATGTCCACAGCTAGTGGGGTTTGGCTTCGGTTTGTCTGTATGATCTTTTTGCTCTTTGATTTAGTTGTTAGTTGGGATATTTTGCAGTATTTGTGTGTGTGCATGTGCATATGGTGTGTGTGTGTGTGTGTGTGTGTGTGTGTGTGTGTGTGTGTGTGTGTGTGTGTGTGTGTGTGTGTGTGTGTGTGTGTGTGTGCGCGCGTGCAAGGGAGTGCCTATGCTACCATGATGCATGAGTTGGTAGGGATAGCACTAGAACAGTCAGGTCTGACAGTGCAGTGTTCAACTAAGAGAAGTGGTAACAAGCCATTAATAAAGTATTTCACTGTATGGCTTTACTGTGTCTCTAATTTTGTGTGTTGAGCTAACTTACCAACACATGTCGGCCAATTAATGAGGCAAAACAAATTTTCTCTAAATCCTGGCCAAAGTACACTACAGAAAAATAAAAAAAAACTAAACACACTGGCAGTTGGTGTGGTGGCTTAAGGCTGTGAGTTGCAGTACCTGTGGTACAGGGTGTGGTACCCATAATCCTTTTTGCCTACTGTGTGACTTTCAGCAAATGACTTAAGTCAACTGTGATTCAGAGGAGTTGGGAATTTAAGCTAGGCTTCACCGTGATCTCATGGACTAGGTCTAGTAACTACCTATGAAACATCAGACTGGATGCCCCATAATGCATTTAATGGCAAAGCAATTTATTTATAAGAATTTATGTATTTATTATTCATTTATTGATATTTGTTTACCAAGAAAGTCCACTGGGCCAAATGAATCTATTTTCATTGGAGGACCAGGGAGAAAAGCTTCGCAAGACAATAAATATACTGGTACATAACATTCAAAATAGGTAGTAAATACAAGCAATGTTAGCAAAGAGAGATGATATTTAGCAAGACAATAGAATAGAAAGGATATACCGTTTTGGCTAGGCTTGTATAGGCCCTAGGGCCAATAGCCTAGTACCTACCTATGAACCTATATACATTTTAACACAAGTAACTTATTGTTATGCAGTTTTGTGATAAGCACCTGCTTACAGATATTTGTAATAAATAAAATCAGGAGGCCAACATAGATGGTGCAAGGAAGAGTGGAACTGATTTGCTGACAGATGGAAAGCAATAATAGTTGGAAATCCAGTATTAGTGGAATCATTAGAATCAAGAATGATAGCAATTACTTAAATGGATATAGAGGTATTACTATTGCATAAAAATCATTAAGTGATTAAAGTGTATATCCATAATTTTTATTTAAATTCTTAATCAATGTATAAAATATTGAAACTATAAATCAGCTTTGTTCAGTTTTAAGTAATTGTTGTAAATGTATTCTTTGTGCAGACAGGTTTATTACATAAGGCTGACAGCTGTATGTCCATTATCAGAATTTTAACAGCAAATGCTCAGTAGCTGAATTAGCTGCATAAGGTTTGAAATATTATATCTATTCTCTACTTACCAGTCCTTACATCTATATTTGTTCATGCAGGAGCAAGCATTAGTGTATACACCATGCTTACTGCTGAAAATAAAAAAAGTCATTCATTTCCTAGTGACTGACATTAACTGATTTGTCTTTGCCTCCATAATGCAACTGCAAACATTTCACTATCTGTATCAGTATCCTCAGTTTTGCAATTGTAAAGTACATATAGCGTGCAATGTAGGCTGAGGTTTTTTTGTTTGTTTGTTTTCAGACCTCTTTCTATGCAACGAGCTAGCATTTTTTTTTAATGGTTAAAATATGAGTGCTACCGTATGTAGTAACAGTCATAATGTTAACCTTCATGTTAAGTGTCACGTGGTTCTTCCTTCTTCAACAGTTAATACCACATCAGTAAATGGTTCAAATACATGTAGGCTAGCTCAACATGTTTGTTCTAAAAACTGCCTAGGTAGACACTTTGATTGTAAAAACATTGTAAAAATAACCTACACAGAATTGAAAGAATGCACATATTATAGGGTGTCAGAGCAAGGTTGACTAGCATTTATGGACTTGACTTTTAACTGGATGGAGAAAGAATTAAAAAGTATTCAACTCAAAGGGCCATCAGGCTTGTCTACACTACCGTCAGTAATTAAACCAATTAATAAATAGTGAAGCTGCTAAAATGGCTGGCACTATACCACCAAGTGTTCTTTAAAAGTAAAAATAAATAAATAAAAATAACACCATAACTAAATTATTAAAAAAATATAAAACAATATAAAATTGATGGAATGCAAAATGTTAAAACAAGCATTAAAAAAAACAAGCAACAATATGGAACAGCTATGCCACAATACCACAGTGAAGCAGCACAGAAATGATATTAAGATGGTTTAGCGTCTTACCCTTTGAATTCAGTGTCACATTTTGGAACTCCACAGCAAACTAGCTGCAGCTGTCATTTTCATACAGCAATATTTTTGTCATGACATCCAGTCTTCTACTTACTCAATGAAGAATTTCAGATGTTCATCATTCTTACTGCTGCAGTACCCCTTAAATTATATGGGTTGTTTCCTGCCAGGAAACAATGACTGCCTATCTTCAAAAAGCTCTCCCCTTAAATAAAGCTCCAGGTATAGACAATATCACCCCAGAGACGTTTAAATTACTAACAAATGAGGCCCTAGTGCTATGAAAGCATTTACATCAGTAAAAGATTATAAAGAAATCCCTCCCTCCTGGAAGTACACATTAATATCACCAATTTTTGAAACAAGGTAAAAGTCCTTGTGAATGTTCATCATATAGACCCCTATCTTTACTTAACATTGACTGTAAAATATTTATGGCGATACATGCTGCTAGGATAAAACAATTACTATCACTGCTAATAGAGGAGGATCAAACTGGCTTCATAAAAGACAATATTAAAATAATCCTCTCCTTAATTGTTTATATAAACATTACAAAAAATAAAATTAATATAATAAGTCTGGGCATCAATAGTGCATTTGATTCAGTGAACTGGGATTATCTATGGTTAGTCCTTGAAGAGTATGATTTCTCAAAAAGATTTGTCCTACTAATAAAATCATTAAATGAAAAATTATTGGCATATATAAAACTAGGATCCTGTTTACCCATATCTGTTGAAATAATAATGGGTACAAAACAGGAATGCCCTTTTTCCCCATTATTATTTGCTTTAGTCATTGAACCACTAGCAAACAGTATATGAATGAACAAAAACATTGAAGGAATTTGACTAAATAGTATAGAAATAAAAATCCACCTATTTGCAGACAATATTTTACTAACTTTAAAGGATAGTAATAATGAGTGTGTGTGTGTGTGTGTGTCTTCTGTGGAAGGTTGGGTGCCAGGATGACAACTCGACACCATAAAACTCCACTGCCAATCATGAGCCGACAGGTAATCTGCTGTGGTGACCCCTAACTGTGAAAGGCCAAAAGAAAAAGAAGAATAACACTTCTTTAAAAGCCTTATGGGATCTAATTCAATCATTTCAAAAAATTCAGGCCTCAAATTTAATGAAAACAAAAGAAATATATAACTTATAAATACTAACAAGAAAGATTTAAGTAAGGAGTACCATAAATATATTCCAATTGATAACACAATCAAATACTTATACCAAATGAATTAGATCCAACAACTGAAATAAACTATAAAGAGCTCTTAAACAATATTAAAATCCTTATACACATATGGAATAAATTCTTATTTTCAATGGAAGATAGGCTCTATATAATTCAAACAATTATATTTCCTAGTTGGGCTGGCTTAGCTTAACCTTATTACAAAACAACAAATAGTTACTTTTATATTTTTTTAAAAAAATTATGGTTTTACTATTTATTCTCTTGATCTAATTATCCACTGGATGTGAGTTGCTTAGGCAACTTTCATTAATATTGTTTTTACATCTACTAAAAACCTCTTTATCTAATTTTACCTTCAAACATTTTCTATGTATATAAACTGTGTTACTGTTAACTGATGAGTTACTTTACTATGTATTTTTGTTTCTTTCACTTGGTATTACCATTTTAAGTGTATTGTCTTATTTTATTGAAAGGAAGTGATGTAATGTACTAACTGCTACTTAGGTTCAAAAAGGTTTTGGCGCCCTTTTTGTACTTCTCTGATGAAGCTTCTCTCTTTTGGAGTAGCGAAAACGCTTGTTGTCTTTCCACAATAAATTTGCGTTAAGGAATATTACTTTGTGCTTTGGGCTTTGCTTTGACCAGGACCTCTTGTTGTTCCAGTATATTTCCTAAGATCTTATATTTTATACAAGCATGTTCTCTGCCACCTAAAACAATTTAATAATCTAATCATAAAATTTCGATGGTATCCTAATAAGATTAGAATAGCTATAAAATATAATTTAGATGAATGGGATATGGGTGGAATAGGTCTGCCAGACAGAAAAGCTTATTCCCTGTCATCTGACATAAAAACTATATCATTGTGGTTAAATACAGGTTATACTTGCAGATGGAAACTAATACTTGAGAAAATATGATTAAAATCAAGATTTGTATCATCAAACAAATACAGTGAACTGGTATCTGATATTTTTCTTTGATTACTAAAGGTATACATGACAGTGAATATACATAAAAATATAAGCTCTAAATGTAGCACTTTAAAAGGATATAAGAACTTTATAAATAATGATCCTGACATAAAAGCATGGCTGTTTTTGTTGTACCCAATTGCATATGCATAAAGTAACATCAAAACTTTTGATATAGAAGCAGTCAAAACTCTTAAAAACAAAGGACTGATATATTGCTATCAGTTGGTGGACTCTGGGAAAGTACTGACAGTAGGTCACGTTGAAATGAAATTTAATTTGGATAGCAGCTTGTGGTTACTGATACAAGAGTTAAGACAGTTTACACTGAACAAACAAGAGACAATGCAACTAGTAGTTAGACAGGACATTCCTTAATTTATAGAACACATAATATTAACAATGAATCAACCTGTTACTGGAAGGGGATATTTATCATCTATCTATAAAATAAACAAAAAATAAAAATCTATCATAAAGAAAATGTGTAATTACTACAGTACAATTAATGGTCAATTACCAAATGATTGAGACATCATCCCTCATTAGACCCATTATAGAGTATAATGCCCCATTTGGTATGTACCTCACAAGACATCTGCAACAGCTGGAAAGGCCACAGAAATACCTCACTAAAAGAATCACAGGCCTAAAGCAGATGCCATATGCTGACCATCTAAAAAAACTCCAGCTATACTCTGTGGCATATCGTCTACTCAGAGGCGATCCCTGCTTAACATACAAGGCCATGTCAAACCCTGAGCTGTTAGACATGCTCCACTTAAAGAAATCCCAATCCCTCAGAGCCACACGCTCCAGGGATCTAAACCTTGTCATCACAATGAACGAAACATGCTGGAGGGATAGGTTCCTGACCCAGAGACTCCCCATACTCTGGAATAGACTGCCCATACATGTCAAGCAGAGCGCCTCATTGGCCCTCTTCAAAAGGAACCTTGATGATTGAATGGGAGATAGGAAATTCACCCCGGGAATCATGTCAGTCGCCCTGCTAGACAGGTGTCCAGAGAAGTAAATATTGTGGGAAGAAATATCCAGGGAATTGTTATGGCTAGGCTTGCATAGGCCCTAGGGCCGATAGCCTAGTACCAACCTATGAACCTATGAACCTTTTGTTGTTGGGTCTTTCGGCTTTTCCCGGTTAGGGGTCGCCACAGCGGAACTCCGGTCTGCTAATGATTGGCAGTAAATTTTTACATGCCGAGTTGCCGGCCCTGATGCACAACCTTCAACGAAGGTACACCCATTCATGCATGTCTCCACAAAGAAGTCACTCTAGCTGAGAATCGAACAGCAACGTCTTACTGTGAGGCGACAATGCTACCACAGCACCACCACTGCAACAAAAAATTAATTCTTCTCTCCTCAAAACAAACATCTCTTTCACTACACTGGAAACTTTTTACATGGCAATTCGTACATAAATCTTACTTAACACCTCACAAAATGGAGTTAATGTTTAAAAAAGCATTGTTTTTTGGAGATGCAAATTAAAAGCAGACTGGCAGCATATGTTCTATGAATTTCAGTTGCTTAAACCGTACTAGGATAACATTAATTCTTTTTTACAAGCAGTATTCAGTGACAAATTTCCGCTGTCTAAACCTCTGATTCTGTTTAATGTGCCTATACCTGACTGTGTTCCAAGAACAAAATATACACTTTTATGGACTCTCCTAGCCATTGCAAGAAAGAACATAACAGTGAATTGGAAGTCTGAGTCTTCTCCAACTTTTAAACAATACAGAAATACTGTGTTAACAGTATTGCAGTTGGAAACAGGCACCAGCAGAGGAAGAACTGAAATAATTATGTCACTATATATTGCATGGCAAAAAGTAACTGCAATATTGGAGAGTAATGACTGCAACAAATTATGATCTGAATCTCAAATATATAGAAAGATGATCATATGTTAATTCTAGACACCCTTGTAAATAGTTTGTCTTTTATCATTTGTGTTAGATAGTTTTACTTGTTAACCTGTATAAATAGTATGTATACATTTCAATGTAATAAAAACTTATATATATTTCTCATTTCTTTCAGAAAATAAATAAAAATATTTTGAAGAAAAAAGCTCTCCCCCATCTCCTTCACTCTGACTGCTGATTGATGCATCCCATGGAGGGAAACCAGCAGTCACAGTGAGGCTTTCTTCAGTACTTTCTTGCCTTCTCAACAAGAAGCATCTCAGCTAAGATCTTTATTTCTGGCAGATAAGTCTCCATTGGGGAGTTTCTCCACTCAGAAATTATTGTCCTTTTATAAAAATATCATTTTCTCTATTTTTATCTAAAAGCAGTATTTCCCCTTTACAAAACCTGGTATTTTTCTCAATATAAGAAGTTTGCATACATCACATACATCATCAACTTCTTAACTATCAAGTAGACAAAAACATTCTTACCCCTACTCAACATGGCTTTAGGCCAAACTATAGCACATCCACTGCCCTTCTGTCCTTTACACACATAGTCCCAGATGCCAGAGACAAAAAATTTCTGATCTCATGTCTTTTCCTTGACCTCTCAAAACCTATTGACACTCTAAACTACTAACTAAACTAGTTGATCTCAACCTCTCCTCCTCTGCTATTCTCTGATTCTCTAACTACTTTTCTAACAGACTACAGTCAGTCAGATGACTTTCTACCTGCTCCCCTTTCTTACCTATGCAGACTGGTGTCCCCCAGGGCTCTATTCTAGGACCCCTTCTTTTCAACATCTTCGCCAACAACCTCCAATCTTCTTGCACCACCTCCTCCCTGATACAATACGCAGATAACTCTACCCTTATCTCCTGCTTTGATGACATCTCTCACCTCCACTCTACCACTCAAACCACATTTCACAACATCGAACAATGGCTAACTAACAACAAGCTCATCCTAAACCCCCCACAAACGCTCCTCCTTTTCTTCCCCAAATCCATTTCCCACCACAAAACCACCTTTACCATCTCATCACATGACAACACCATTATCAAAGCTGATTCTCACACTAAACTTCTGGGTAATATAATTGATGACCAATTGAAATTCAACTTCCATATACAACACTGTATTAAAAAAGACAAATCAAAAAATGGGACTACTCAGTAGAAACAAAGAAATCCTAGCCTCTAACTCCAGACCCTCTCTGGCACAGGCTTTCCTCCTACCCTGTCTTTTGTATGTCTTATCAGTACACAGATTTCTGCAATCTATCTTAACAACCAAACTAGAACAAATGTATAACAATATAGCTCATTTTGCCAGCAATCAACCTAACAAATAACACCACTGCCTTGCTATAAAACAAATTCAATTGCTTGAGTTCCCCAACTACTACTTCTTTCCCCAACGCTATTTCAGTCACACCTTACTAAACAAACCCTCAGCCTGTTCATCTTTCTCCTCTCTTCTATATCTCTACACTCCCTCTCAAACTCTTCGCAGCTCTGATCAACACCTCCTTAATATTTATAAAACCAACAAAAACATTGGTAAACTTCTATATATATAAAAGTACAGTGTCCCAAGTCTGAAAAAATTTCCCACCAAATATTCATAGCATCAAATGTACAATTTGCTTCAGCATTAAACTTAAATACTACCTTCTTAATACTAGCTCCTGCCCATTCCAGAACCCCATGTAATCCCCTAGCTCCTGCCCATGCCAGGACCCCACCTAATCCCAACCCCCCCCCTCTATACCTCTCCCTAACCAAACTCTCTCTGTCTTCTACTATCCATACTCTCTGTTAACAACAACACTAACTTGCATTCACTACCTTTCTAGATATGATATTATGTAATTTTATGTCCAATTAGCGTGAACTTAATGGCTGATTTTTCTTTTCTTTTTATTTCTCTTCTTCTTAAATCTCATACACTGTTCACTCAGCATTTTTATTTTTATTTTATTGCTGTTCATGCTTTGCTTACAACTTCTGATGTTGTAAATATGTGCAATGATATAACTATTGTACGTTTTCCTGCTTCATGAGTGTATGATATACCTATGTAATCTATTTGCTTTTTTTGAGTTTATGCATGTTTAATGTTGTATTTTGCTGGAGCATGTTTTAATGTCATTATATTTTTCTGGAACTTTTCTCCTCGGGTCTCCACTGAAAACGGGCCTTTGGCTCAGCTGGACCAGCTGGTTAACAAATGAGAAATAAATAAATAAATTTGCTATCAGGGACAACTATTTTTTTTTTTTTTTTTTGATTAGAGTGATTATTATGGTACTTGGAGTTAATTTTGTGAAATAATTTGTAATACTTGTGTAAAGTTTGAATTTTGTGGAGCAGAAAGCTTTATTGAGAAATGGGTGGGGAATTGAGTGTCAGTGTAATGCTTATGCTCACTTTGCAATAACCTACCTGCCATTTTGATCCTATCAGTGTGTGTGCATGGGTTTGAACAATAATGACAGAGGAATTTTGTAAAATATTGTATACTGCTTGTGTAAACTTTGAACTGTGTGCAACTGGAAAACTTTACAGAGAAACTAGTGGGGCATTGTGTGTCAGTGTAATGCTCATGGTCACTTTTTGACAGCCTACTTGCCATTTTGATTCTGTCATGGTGTGTATGTGAGTGTCTGAACAGCACTAAGAGGGGAATTCTGCTCTGCTTTTACATTTTATAATCTAATGGACTGGGGAAAGTGTTATGAGTGTAAGTGTGCTGCCTGTGAACACTCAGTGACAACTTACCCTTCGACTGACTCACTCCAGCTGTGCTTACCACTTTTGATGTTTCTTCCCTGGTTACAGCATGGTTACTTGCTCCAGTTCAGCTGCTTCTTCTCATGCAGTGCTTAGAGAGAAAAAAAAATCACTTAGCAAGAAGTTCTTGATGTTTTTGTGGAATCAGTCTATGTCTCAGCTTATAGTGGGTGAATCTGCAGTGGACATTGATTGTTCCTCAGACCATTCACTTACTTCTCCAGCTTCTGCTGTTGTAGTCCTTTTGGCCATTATGAACCAGGGGGTCATCCATGTCCTCCTCAGCTGTTCTAGTGCTCAGTATGGGTATGGCAGAACAATCTTCTCTGGGAGATACTATAGGAGATTCT